>NC_047585.1:10048188-10058188 GCF_011004845.1 Esox lucius | reverse complement strand
AGCCGTCAGGATGGCCGAGCGGTCTAAGGCGCTGCGTTCAGGTCGCAGTCTCCCCTGGAGGCGTGGGTTCAAATCCCACTCCTGACAAGCTTTTTGCGCCGGCCAGTCACCTGTGCCGCACTGCTGTGTTTGTTAACCGCCTGATGGCAATCGCTGCGTGTTGATATCTCTCTTTGTATACACCAATGGGAAATGCTTCCTTTTTACCCCTTCTGCCCTAGAGATGGGGGCTAATGAGCCCGGTAAGCAGGTGGAAAAATCCAGACTAAATTGAATGTGGCGAATTGAGGATTCATGCTATAGCCCATGTAGACTTGTCAAGTCGCACCATGTTAATGACACAATCCCTTAGTAATCCCTTTGTCATTGAAGTAATGTGCATGCTCGGTTGGTTCTTCACAATTGCTGATAGTGGCAAGGTCGAAAGCGTGTACGTACGCTGACGACATATCTGTACAGCCGACGAGAAACCCCCCTTACTGGACTATTGGTTGTCGTGGCCGAGTGGTTAAGGCGATGGACTAGAAATCCATTGGGATCTTCCCGCGCAGGTTCGAATCCTGCCGACAACGTACCGTTTGTGCAAGTCCCTGGTGGATCCTGACCTTTATGCGCAGTGACGAGTAGATCTCTAGCGTGGTCTGCGCTTTTGCATTCTCTCTCGCATACTGTGGAATTTTTTGTAGTTTGCTGCTCAGGGCTCGTCCGAGATTGGAGCACTGCACCCTTTTCTTTCCTTCCCAAAAAAGTCGAAAAGGAAGGTTTTGAGTGAGGAACAGAAGAGTTAAAATGAAGAGACCACTGCAAATTGAACGCTTCTGTTCCTCACTCAAAAATGTCCTTTTCAACTTTTTTGGAAAGGAAAGAAAGTTATGCCACAGTCTCGTAATTTCTTCCAGAGCTGTATATCTTCAGGACCACAAGTCTTTTCCTTTCAACTGTACACACAGCAAGAGTAAACTCTCCACAGGCAATGTTTATGAATGGTTAGGAAAACCTTCCAATGGTACAAGACAGAGAAGGCATAACATGCTTCGTTTCAGGCCCTATTGAAAGGGCCTCTTGATGTTTCCTTAGAAAAGTCTGCTCTCAAGGTGTTCAAGTCCTTTGTGAAATTGGGCACTATTTTCAACGCCATTGAAATATGTTGCAATTGTAAGGTGTACACTCGCAGGTCCCGTGCAGCAAGACCTGACGTTCCACAGAGCCGTCAGGATGGCCGAGCGGTCTAAGGCGCTGCGTTCAGGTCGCAGTCTCCCCTGGAGGCGTGGGTTCAAATCCCACTCCTGACAAGCTATTTGCGCCGGCCAGTCACCTGTGCCGCACTGCTGTGTTTGTTAACCGCCTGATGGCAATCGCTGCGTGTTGATATCTCTCTTTGTATACACCAATGGGAAATGCTTCCTTTTTACCCCTTCTGCCCTAGAGATGGGGGCTAATGAGCCCGGTAAGCAGGTGGAAAAATCCAGACTAAATTGAATGTGGCGAATTGAGGATTCTGCTATAGCCCATGTAGACTTGTCAAGTCGCACCATGTTAATGACACAATCCCTTAGTAATCCCTTTGTCATTGAAGTAATGTGCATGCTCGGTTGGTTCTTCACAATTGCTGATAGTGGCAAGGTCGAAAGCGTGTACGTACGCTGACGACATATCTGTACACCGACGAGAAACCCCCCTTACTGGACTATTGGTTGTCGTGGCCGAGTGGTTAAGGCGATGGACTAGAAATCCATTGGGATCTTCCCGCGCAGGTTCGAATCCTGCCGACAACGTACCGTTTGTGCAAGTCCCTGGTGGATCCTGAACTTTATGCGCAGTGACGAGTAGATCTCTAGCGTGGTCTGCGCTTTTGCATTCTCTCTCGCATACTGTGGAATTTTTTGTAGTTTGCTGCTCAGGGCTCGTCCGAGATTGGAGCACTGCACCCTTTTCTTTCCTTCCCAAAAAAGTCGAAAAGGAAGGTTTTGAGTGAGGAACAGAAGAGTTAAAATGAAGAGACCACTGCAAATTGAACGCTTCTGTTCCTCACTCAAAAATGTCCTTTTCAACTTTTTTGGAAAGGAAAGAAAGTTATGCCACAGTCTCGTAATTTCTTCCAGAGCTGTATATCTTCAGGACCACAAGTCTTTTCCTTTCAACTGTACACACAGCAAGAGTAAACTCTCCACAGGCAATGTTTATGAATGGTTAGGAAAACCTTCCAATGGTACAAGACAGAGAAGGCATAACATGCTTCGTTTCAGGCCCTATTGAAAGGGCCTCTTGATGTTTCCTTAGAAAAGTCTGCTCTCAAGGTGTTCAAGTCCTTTGTGAAATTGGGCACTATTTTTAACGCCATTGAAATATGTTGCAATTGTAAGGTGTACACTCGCAGGTCCCGTGCAGCAAGACCTGACGTTCCACGGAGCCGTCAGGATGGCCGAGCGGTCTAAGGCGCTGCGTTCAGGTCGCAGTCTCCCCTGGAGGCGTGGGTTCAAATCCCACTCCTGACAAGCTTTTTGCGCCGGCCAGTCACCTGTGCCGCACTGCTGTGTTTGTTAACCGCCTGATGGCAATCGCTGCGTGTTGATATCTCTCTTTGTATACACCAATGGGAAATGCTTCCTTTTTACCCCTTCTGCCCTAGAGATGGGGGCTAATGAGCCCGGTAAGCAGGTGGAAAAATCCAGACTAAATTGAATGTGGCGAATTGAGGATTCAGCTATAGCCCATGTAGACTTGTCAAGTCGCACCATGTTAATGACACAATCCCTTAGTAATCCCTTTGTCATTGAAGTAATGTGCATGCTCGGTTGGTTCTTCACAATTGCTGATAGTGGCAAGGTCGAAAGCGTGTACGTACGCTGACGACATATCTGTACGCCGACGAGAAACCCCCCTTACTGGACTATTGGTTGTCGTGGCCGAGTGGTTAAGGCGATGGACTAGAAATCCATTGGGATCTTCCCGCGCAGGTTCGAATCCTGCCGACAACGTACCGTTTGTGCAAGTCCCTGGTGGATCCTGACCTTCATGCGCAGTGACGAGTAGATCTCTAGCGTGGTCTGCGCTTTTGCATTCTCTCTCGCATACTGTGGAATTTTTTGTAGTTTGCTGCTCAGGGCTCGTCCGAGATTGGAGCACTGCACCCTTTTCTTTCCTTCCCAAAAAAGTCGAAAAGGAAGGTTTTGAGTGAGGAACAGAAGAGTTAAAATGAAGAGACCACTGCAAATTGAACGCTTCTGTTCCTCACTCAAAAATGTCCTTTTCAACTTTTTTGGAAAGGAAAGAAAGTTATGCCACAGTCTCGTAATTTCTTCCAGAGCTGTATATCTTCAGGACCACAAGTCTTTTCCTTTCAACTGTACACACAGCAAGAGTAAACTCTCCACAGGCAATGTTTATGAATGGTTAGGAAAACCTTCCAATGGTACAAGACAGAGAAGGCATAACATGCTTCGTTTCAGGCCCTATTGAAAGGGCCTCTTGATGTTTCCTTAGAAAAGTCTGCTCTCAAGGTGTTCAAGTCCTTTGTGAAATTGGGCACTATTTTTAACGCCATTGAAATATGTTGCAATTGTAAGGTGTACACTCGCAGGTCCCGTGCAGCAAGACCTGACGTTCCACGGAGCCGTCAGGATGGCCGAGCGGTCTAAGGCGCTGCGTTCAGGTCGCAGTCTCCCCTGGAGGCGTGGGTTCAAATCCCACTCCTGACAAGCTTTTTGCGCCGGCCAGTCACCTGTGCCGCACTGCTGTGTTTGTTAACCGCCTGATGGCAATCGCTGCGTGTTGATATCTCTCTTTGTATACACCAATGGGAAATGCTTCCTTTTTACCCCTTCTGCCCTAGAGATGGGGGCTAATGAGCCCGGTAAGCAGGTGGAAAAATCCAGACTAAATTGAATGTGGCGAATTGAGGATTCAGCTATAGCCCATGTAGACTTGTCAAGTCGCACCATGTTAATGACACAATCCCTTAGTAATCCCTTTGTCATTGAAGTAATGTGCATGCTCGGTTGGTTCTTCACAATTGCTGATAGTGGCAAGGTCGAAAGCGTGTACGTACGCTGACGACATATCTGTACACCGACGAGAAACCCCCCTTACTGGACTATTGGTTGTCGTGGCCGAGTGGTTAAGGCGATGGACTAGAAATCCATTGGGATCTTCCCGCGCAGGTTCGAATCCTGCCGACAACGTACCGTTTGTGCAAGTCCCTGGTGGATCCTGAACTTTATGCGCAGTGACGAGTAGATCTCTAGCGTGGTCTGCGCTTTTGCATTCTCTCTCGCATACTGTGGAATTTTTTGTAGTTTGCTGCTCAGGGCTCGTCCGAGATTGGAGCACTGCACCCTTTTCTTTCCTTCCCAAAAAAGTCGAAAAGGAAGGTTTTGAGTGAGGAACAGAAGAGTTAAAATGAAGAGACCACTGCAAATTGAACGCTTCTGTTCCTCACTCAAAAATGTCCTTTTCAACTTTTTTGGAAAGGAAAGAAAGTTATGCCACAGTCTCGTAATTTCTTCCAGAGCTGTATATCTTCAGGACCACAAGTCTTTTCCTTTCAACTGTACACACAGCAAGAGTAAACTCTCCACAGGCAATGTTTATGAATGGTTAGGAAAACCTTCCAATGGTACAAGACAGAGAAGGCATAACATGCTTCGTTTCAGGCCCTATTGAAAGGGCCTCTTGATGTTTCCTTAGAAAAGTCTGCTCTCAAGGTGTTCAAGTCCTTTGTGAAATTGGGCACTATTTTTAACGCCATTGAAATATGTTGCAATTGTAAGGTGTACACTCGCAGGTCCCGTGCAGCAAGACCTGACGTTCCACAGAGCCGTCAGGATGGCCGAGCGGTCTAAGGCGCTGCGTTCAGGTCGCAGTCTCCCCTGGAGGCGTGGGTTCAAATCCCACTCCTGACAAGCTATTTGCGCCGGCCAGTCACCTGTGCCGCACTGCTGTGTTTGTTAACCGCCTGATGGCAATCGCTGCGTGTTGATATCTCTCTTTGTATACACCAATGGGAAATGCTTCCTTTTTACCCCTTCTGCCCTAGAGATGGGGGCTAATGAGCCCGGTAAGCAGGTGGAAAAATCCAGACTAAATTGAATGTGGCGAATTGAGGATTCAGCTATAGCCCATGTAGACTTGTCAAGTCGCACCATGTTAATGACACAATCCCTTAGTAATCCCTTTGTCATTGAAGTAATGTGCATGCTCGGTTGGTTCTTCACAATTGCTGATAGTGGCAAGGTCGAAAGCTTGTACGCACGCTGACGACATATCTGTACACCGACGAGAAACCCCCCTTACTGGACTATTGGTTGTCGTGGCCGAGTGGTTAAGGCGATGGACTAGAAATCCATTGGGATCTTCCCGCGCAGGTTCGAATCCTGCCGACAACGTACCGTTTGTGCAAGTCCCTGGTGGATCCTGAACTTTATGCGCAGTGACGAGTAGATCTCTAGCGTGGTCTGCGCTTTTGCATTCTCTCTCGCATACTGTGGAATTTTTTGTAGTTTGCTGCTCAGGGCTCGTCCGAGATTGGAGCACTGCACCCTTTTCTTTCCTTCCCAAAAAAGTCGAAAAGGAAGGTTTTGAGTGAGGAACAGAAGAGTTAAAATGAAGAGACCACTGCAAATTGAACGCTTCTGTTCCTCACTCAAAAATGTCCTTTTCAACTTTTTTGGAAAGGAAAGAAAGTTATGCCACAGTCTCGTAATTTCTTCCAGAGCTGTATATCTTCAGGACCACAAGTCTTTTCCTTTCAACTGTACACACAGCAAGAGTAAACTCTCCACAGGCAATGTTTATGAATGGTTAGGAAAACCTTCCAATGGTACAAGACAGAGAAGGCATAACATGCTTCGTTTCAGGCCCTATTGAAAGGGCCTCTTGATGTTTCCTTAGAAAAGTCTGCTCTCAAGGTGTTCAAGTCCTTTGTGAAATTGGGCACTATTTTTAACGCCATTGAAATATGTTGCAATTGTAAGGTGTACACTCGCAGGTCCCGTGCAGCAAGACCTGACGTTCCACGGAGCCGTCAGGATGGCCGAGCGGTCTAAGGCGCTGCGTTCAGGTCGCAGTCTCCCCTGGAGGCGTGGGTTCAAATCCCACTCCTGACAAGCTATTTGCGCCGGCCAGTCACCTGTGCCGCACTGCTGTGTTTGTTAACCGCCTGATGGCAATCGCTGCGTGTTGATATCTCTCTTTGTATACACCAATGGGAAATGCTTCCTTTTTACCCCTTCTGCCCTAGAGATGGGGGCTAATGAGCCCGGTAAGCAGGTGGAAAAATCCAGACTAAATTGAATGTGGCGAATTGAGGATTCTGCTATAGCCCATGTAGACTTGTCAAGTCGCACCATGTTAATGACACAATCCCTTAGTAATCCCTTTGTCATTGAAGTAATGTGCATGCTCGGTTGGTTCTTCACAATTGCTGATAGTGGCAAGGTCGAAAGCGTGTACGTACGCTGACGACATATCTGTACACCGACGAGAAACCCCCCTTACTGGACTATTGGTTGTCGTGGCCGAGTGGTTAAGGCGATGGACTAGAAATCCATTGGGATCTTCCCGCGCAGGTTCGAATCCTGCCGACAACGTACCGTTTGTGCAAGTCCCTGGTGGATCCTGAACTTTATGCGCAGTGACGAGTAGATCTCTAGCGTGGTCTGCGCTTTTGCATTCTCTCTCGCATACTGTGGAATTTTTTGTAGTTTGCTGCTCAGGGCTCGTCCGAGATTGGAGCACTGCACCCTTTTCTTTCCTTCCCAAAAAAGTCGAAAAGGAAGGTTTTGAGTGAGGAACAGAAGAGTTAAAATGATGAGACCACTGCAAATTGAACGCTTCTGTTCCTCACTCAAAAATGTCCTTTTCAACTTTTTTGGAAAGGAAAGAAAGTTATGCCACAGTCTCGTAATTTCTTCCAGAGCTGTATATCTTCAGGACCACAAGTCTTTTCCTTTCAACTGTACACACAGCAAGAGTAAACTCTCCACAGGCAATGTTTATGAATGGTTAGGAAAACCTTCCAATGGTACAAGACAGAGAAGGCATAACATGCTTCGTTTCAGGCCCTATTGAAAGGGCCTCTTGATGTTTCCTTAGAAAAGTCTGCTCTCAAGGTGTTCAAGTCCTTTGTGAAATTGGGCACTATTTTCAACGCCATTGAAATATGTTGCAATTGTAAGGTGTACACTCGCAGGTCCCGTGCAGCAAGACCTGACGTTCCACAGAGCCGTCAGGATGGCCGAGCGGTCTAAGGCGCTGCGTTCAGGTCGCAGTCTCCCCTGGAGGCGTGGGTTCAAATCCCACTCCTGACAAGCTTTTTGCGCCGGCCAGTCACCTGTGCCGCACTGCTGTGTTTGTTAACCGCCTGATGGCAATCGCTGCGTGTTGATATCTCTCTTTGTATACACCAATGGGAAATGCTTCCTTTTTACCCCTTCTGCCCTAGAGATGGGGGCTAATGAGCCCGGTAAGCAGGTGGAAAAATCCAGACTAAATTGAATGTGGCGAATTGAGGATTCTGCTATAGCCCATGTAGACTTGTCAAGTCGCACCATGTTAATGACACAATCCCTTAGTAATCCCTTTGTCATTGAAGTAATGTGCATGCTCGGTTGGTTCTTCACAATTGCTGATAGTGGCAAGGTCGAAAGCGTGTACGTACGCTGACGACATATCTGTACGCCGACGAGAAACCCCCCTTACTGGACTATTGGTTGTCGTGGCCGAGTGGTTAAGGCGATGGACTAGAAATCCATTGGGATCTTCCCGCGCAGGTTCGAATCCTGCCGACAACGTACCGTTTGTGCAAGTCCCTGGTGGATCCTGACCTTTATGCGCAGTGACGAGTAGATCTCTAGCGTGGTCTGCGCTTTTGCATTCTCTCTCGCATACTGTGGAATTTTTTGTAGTTTGCTGCTCAGGGCTCGTCCGAGATTGGAGCACTGCACCCTTTTCTTTCCTTCCCAAAAAAGTCGAAAAGGAAGGTTTTGAATGAGGAACAGAAGAGTTAAAATGAAGAGACCACTGCAAATTGAACGCTTCTGTTCCTCACTCAAAAATGTCCTTTTCAACTTTTTTGGAAAGGAAAGAAAGTTATGCCACAGTCTCGTAATTTCTTCCAGAGCTGTATATCTTCAGGACCACAAGTCTTTTCCTTTCAACTGTACACACAGCAAGAGTAAACTCTCCACAGGCAATGTTTATGAATGGTTAGGAAAACCTTCCAATGGTACAAGACAGAGAAGGCATAACATGCTTCGTTTCAGGCCCTATTGAAAGGGCCTCTTGATGTTTCCTTAGAAAAGTCTGCTCTCAAGGTGTTCAAGTCCTTTGTGAAATTGGGCACTATTTTCAACGCCATTGAAATATGTTGCAATTGTAAGGTGTACACTCGCAGGTCCCGTGCAGCAAGACCTGACGGTCAACCGTGGCGTCAGGATGGCCGAGCGGTCTAAGGCGCTGCGTTCAGGTCGCAGTCTCCCCTGGAGGCGTGGGTTCAAATCCCACTCCTGACAAGCTTTTTGCGCCGGCCAGTCACCTGTGCCGCACTGCTGTGTTTGTTAACCGCCTGATGGCAATCGCTGCGTGTTGATATCTCTCTTTGTATACACCAATGGGAAATGCTTCCTTTTTACCCCTTCTGCCCTAGAGATGGGGGCTAATGAGCCCGGTAAGCAGGTGGAAAAATCCAGACTAAATTGAATGTGGCGAATTGAGGATTCAGCTATAGCCCATGTAGACTTGTCAAGTCGCACCATGTTAATGACACAATCCCTTAGTAATCCCTTTGTCATTGAAGTAATGTGCATGCTCGGTTGGTTCTTCACAATTGCTGATAGTGGCAAGGTCGAAAGCGTGTACGTACGCTGACGACATATCTGTACGCCGACGAGAAACCCCCCTTACTGGACTATTGGTTGTCGTGGCCGAGTGGTTAAGGCGATGGACTAGAAATCCATTGGGATCTTCCCGCGCAGGTTCGAATCCTGCCGACAACGTACCGTTTGTGCAAGTCCCTGGTGCATCCTGAACTTTATGCGCAGTGACGAGTAGATCTCTAGCGTGGTCTGCGCTTTTGCATTCTCTCTCGCATACTGTGGAATTTTTTGTAGTTTGCTGCTCAGGGCTCGTCCGAGATTGGAGCACTGCACCCTTTTCTTTCCTTCCCAAAAAAGTCGAAAAGGAAGGTTTTGAGTGAGGAACAGAAGAGTTAAAATGAAGAGACCACTGCAAATTGAACGCTTCTGTTCCTCACTCAAAAATGTCCTTTTCAACTTTTTTGGAAAGGAAAGAAAGTTATGCCACAGTCTCGTAATTTCTTCCAGAGCTGTATATCTTCAGGACCACAAGTATTTTCCTTTCAACTGTACACACAGCAAGAGTAAACTCTCCACAGGCAATGTTTATGAATGGTTAGGAAAACCTTCCAATGGTACAAGACAGAGAAGGCATAACATGCTTCGTTTCAGGCCCTATTGAAAGGGCCTCTTGATGTTTCCTTAGAAAAGTCTGCTCTCAAGGTGTTCAAGTCCTTTGTGAAATTGGGCACTATTTTTAACGCCATTGAAATATGTTGCAATTGTAAGGTGTACACTCGCAGGTCCCGTGCAGCAAGACCTGACGTTCCACAGAGCCGTCAGGATGGCCGAGCGGTCTAAGGCGCTGCGTTCAGGTCGCAGTCTCCCCTGGAGGCGTGGGTTCAAATCCCACTCCTGACAAGCTATTTGCGCCGGCCAGTCACCTGTGCCGCACTGCTGTGTTTGTTAACCGCCTGATGGCAATCGCTGCGTGTTGATATCTCTCTTTGTATACACCAATGGGAAATGCTTCCTTTTTACCCCTTCTGCCCTAGAGATGGGGGCTAATGAGCCCGGTAAGCAGGTGGAAAAATCCAGACTAAATTGAATGTGGCGAATTGAGGATTCTGCTATAGCCCATGTAGACTTGTCAAGTCGCACCATGTTAATGACACAATCCCTTAGTAATCCCTTTGTCATTGAAGTAA